>NC_139171.1:32735473-32742973 GCF_965202585.1 Thalia democratica
CAAGCTCTTGAACAAAATACACTAGAAAATTACAAAATATTGAAAACTAGATGAGCTCAAACCCATTCAAAATCTAAAAGAAAACTAGCCTGAGTTTTTATAAAAAACTAAACTAGCCTGAGGCAGTCTAGGATTTTCTAAAATTCCCAAAAATTTTCAAACTAGCAGGGTTGCCACTGTTTACGTCATTAAAACTATCTAGAGTTAGTATAAACAAGCCTGAGTCAGAATGAGGTTTTTAAAAACTGAAAAAATTACTTTAATCTAATAATCAGTAGAACAGCTAGCAAAGGTTGACAATTTGGTAGTAAAGTTGTGGACTGATTGTGGTACACTTAACTTATTAGTACTACCCATCATATTTAAATCCTACCTTATCTAATTAATATCTAACAAATACTAAATTCTAACCGAGACTACTTTCTATAATCAGACACGACAGTTTTGAGTGATGAATTTTTTATATAAAACACAACAAGAAATACTAGCATATACAAGATTATTAATTACTTTGGTAACACTTTAAAAACTGGAAGCTCTTTAAATCTATATCAAAAGACTTAAAACAATAAACTAAAAATTAAATAAAACTTTTAGTAAACAGGAAACTGTAAAACTTTTAAAAAACTATTAAACTATAAACCTGGCTTAAATATTTAAACAATTAAACACCAGTTGAAATATTCACTTTTAAAACAAAACACTACTTACAATAACCATTCACAAAAAAGTTCAAGACATTTTGCTGCTTCAAGCTGCACACCAAACTAACTAACTGCTTACATATAAACTGTCTGTCATGTTCTGATGTTTTGTTGCATCAGTATTTAGTTTGAAACATTTCTTCATATGATTCTCATTGGCTCGTACATTCAACCGTATTAACTCTAAATATTCTCTGAGCTCAACTTTAAACAATAAATAATGAAAGTATTCATTCCAAAGTTTTCAATTTTACAACATATGTAAAAAGTTGCATTTCTGAATTTTTTATTCCATAGTTTAAATGTAAACAAATGTAAATTAGTCACGTGTACAAAATGAGCCAATCACGGTAGGTGTTTAGTTTTAACTGACGAAAATGACTCTTATTAATTTACACAGGGTTTGATTTTGAAAAAATACTTTTCAGTATGCTCTTTTTTACTAACTAGATCCGGGTCCGGCCGGATTTCTGTTAGGATCCGGCCGGACCCGGATCCGGACTTTTTTTTCAAATTAGAATCCGGCCGGATCCGGATATCAGACAAAAATGGCAATATCCGGCCGGACCCGGATAGTGAGTCCGGCACATCACTAAAAACAAGTTACATTATTATTATTATTATTATTATTTTTATTACAACTATTGTTATTATTAATTTTATTATTATATTGTTATTATTATTTTTATTATTATTATTATTATTATTGTTAATATTATTATTATTATTATTATTATTGATATTATATTATCATTATTATTATTATTATCATTATTAATATTATTATTATTATTATAATTATTGTTATAATTATTATTATTAATTTTATTATTATTATTACTATTATTATTATTACTATTATTATATTATAAATATTATTATTATTATTATTATTATTATTATCATTTTTATTATTATTATTATTTTTAATATTATTATTATTATTGTTATTATTATTAATTCTAATTATTTTTTTTTTTTTTTTATTTTTATTGTTATTATTATTATTTCTATTATTATTCGTATTGTTATTATTAATATTAATATTATTATTATTATCATCATTCATATCATTATTATTATTATGATAATAATTATTATTATTATTATTATTATTGTTATTATTATTATTATTTTTAATATTATTATTATTATTTGTATTATTATTAATTCTATTTATTATTATTTTTTAATTATTTTTATTGTTATTATTATTATTACAATTATTATTATTATTATTATTATTATTATTAATATTATTATTATTATTATTAAAATTATTATTATTATTATTATTATTATTATCATTATTATTATTATTATTATTATTATTATTATCATTATAATTATTATCTTTATTATTATTATTAGTGTTATTATTATTAGTATTATTATTATTATTATTATTATTATTTTCATTATTATTATTATTATTATCATTATTATTATTATTACTATTATTATTATTATTATTATTATTATTATTAATATTATTATTATTATTAACATTATTATTATTATTATTATTATTATTGTTATTATTATAATAATTATTATTATTATTAATATTATTATTATTATGATTAAAATTATTATTATTATTAATATTATTTTATTATTATTATTATTATTATTATAAATATTATTATTATTATTATTATTATTATTATTATTATTATTATTATTATTAATATTATTATTATTATTATTATTATTATTACTATTATCATATTTAAAGATATCAAAATATATACATTATAAGAATTTCGTTGTACTATTAAATAAGGATAAATAGTAAAAGAGAAAGAAGAAGTTGATGAAATATTTTTATTGTTAATTCTATAATTATTATTATTATTACTATTATTTACTTTTTATTGTTGTACATTATTAATACTATCATTATTATTATTATTGTTATTATTATTATTATTATTATTATTATTATTATTAAAACTATTGTTATTATTTATTTTATTATTATTATTGTTATTATTATTTTTATTATTATTATTATTTTTATTATTAATAATAATATTAATATCATTAATATTATTTAAAAATATCACGAATTTTATTGTATTATTTAATAAGGATAAATAGTAAAACAGGTAGAAGAAACAGATGAAATATTATTATTCTTAATTCTGTTATTATTATATTATTATTATTATTATTATTATTACTATTATTATTATTATTATTATTATTATTATTATTATTTTTATTAATATTATTATTATTAAGATTATTTATATTATTATTGTTTTTATTATTATTATTATTATTATTATTTTTATTATTATTATTATTAATATTATTATTGTTTTTATTATTATTATTATTATTATTATTATTAGTATTATTATTGTAAACAAAACAATGTTTCACTCCTATACTTGCATATAGGAGATCCTGAGTTGTTGTAAATAGGTCTTATTCAAATAGATTCTATTTGAATAAGACCTATTTACAAGAACTGAGGATCTCCTATATGCAAGTATAGGAGTGGAACATTGTTTCGTTTGTAATAAACTGTTAAAATAAATATTGGATATAAATCTCCTTAAAGACATTTAAGTCGAGAACTTTAAATTGTTTGATTTAAAACAAGTTACATTATTATTATTATTATTAATATTACTATTATTATTATTATTATTATTATTATATTTATTATTATTATTACTATTATTATTATTATTATTATTATTATTATTATTATATTATAAATATTATTATTATTATTATTATTATTATCATTTTTATTATTATTATTATTTTTAATATTATTATTATTATTGTTATTATTATTAATTCTAATTATTTTTTTTTTTTTTTTTTTTTATTGTTATTATTATTATTATTATTATTCGTATTGTTATTATTAATATTACTATTATTATTATTATCATCATTCATATCATTATTATAATAATAATAATAATAATAATAATTATTATTATTATTATTATTGTTATTATTATTATTATTATTATTATTATTATTATTATTAATATCATTATTATCATTATTATTATTATTATTATTATTATTATTATTATTATTATTATTATTATTATTATTTTTATTATTAATATTATTATTATTATGATTAAAATTATTATTAATATTATTTTTATTATTATTATTTTTATTATTAATATAAATATTAATATCATTATTATTATTTAAAAATATCACGAATTTTATTGTATTATTAAACATGGATAAATAGTAAAACAGGTAGAAGAAATAGATTAAATATTATTATTGTTAATTCTTTTATTATTATTATTATTATTATTATTATTATTATTCTTAATATTATTCTTAATATTATTATTGTTATTATTATTATTATTATTATTATTATTATTATCATTATTATTATAAACAAAACAATGTTTCACTCCTATACTTGCATATAGGAGATCCTGAGTTGTTGTAAATAGGTCTTATTCAAATAGATTCTATTTGAATAAGACCTATTTACAAGAACTGAGGATCTCCTATATGCAAGTATAGGAGTGGAACATTGTTTCGTTTGTAATAAACTGTTAAAATAAATATTGGATATAAATCTCCTTAAAGACATTTAAGTCGAGAACTTTAAATTGTTTGATTTAAAACAAGTTTTATTATTATTATTATTATTATTATTATTATTATTATTATTATTATTATTTTTATTACAACTATTGTTATTATTAATTTTATTATTATATTGTTATTATTATTTTTATTATTATTATTATTATTATTATTATTATTATTGTTAATATTATTATTATTATTATTATTATTGATATTATATTATCATTATTATTATTATTATCATTATTAATATTATTATTATTATTATAATTATTGTTATAATTATTATTATTATTTTTATTATTATTATTACTATTATTATTATTACTATTATTATATTATAAATATTATTATTATTATTATTATTATTATTATCATTTTTATTATTATTACTATTTTTAATATTATTATTATTATTGTTATTATTATTAATTCTAATTATTATTATTTTTTTATTATTTTTATTGTTATTATTATTATTTCTATTATTATTCGTATTGTTATTATTAATATTACTATTATTATTATTATCATCATTCATATCATTATTATTATTATAATAATAATAATTATTATTATTATTATTATTATTGTTATTATTATTATTATTTTTAATATTATTATTATTATTTGTATTATTATTAATTCTATTTATTATTATTTTTTAATTATTTTTATTGTTATTATTATTATTACAATTATTATTATTATTATTATTATTAATATTATTATTATTATTATTAAATTATTATTATTATTATTATTATTATTATTATTATTATTATTATTATCATTATTATTATTATTATTATTATTATTATTATTATTATCATTATAATTATTATCTTTATTATTATTATTAGTATTATTATTATTAATATTAGTATTATTATTATTATTATTATTATTATTATTATTATTATTATTTTCATTATTATTATTATTATTATCATTATTATTATTATTATTATTACTATTATTATTATTATTATTATTATTATTATTAATATTATTATTATTATTAACATTATTATTATTATTATTATTATTATTGTTATTATTATAATAATTATTATTATTATTAATATTATTATTATGATTAAAATTATTATTATTATTAATATTATTTTATTATTATTATTATTAATATTATTATTATTATTATTATTATTATTAATATTATTATTATTATTATTATTATTATTATTATTACTATTATCATATTTAAAGATATCAAAATATATACATTATAAGAATTTCGTTGTACTATTAAATAAGGATAAATAGTAAAAGAGAAAGAAGAAGTTGATGAAATATTTTTATTGTTAATTCTATAATTATTATTATTATTACTATTATTTACTTTTTATTGTTGTACGTTATTAATACTATCATTATTATTATTATTGTTATTATTATTATTATTATTATTATTATTATTATCAAAACTATTGTTATTATTTATTTTATTATTATTATTGTTATTATTATTTTTATTATTATTATTATTTTTATTATTAATAATAATATTAATATCATTATTATTATTTAAAAATATCACGAATTTTATTGTATTATTAAATAAGGATAAATAGTAAAACAGGTAGAAGAAACAGATGAAATATTATTATTGTTAATTCTGTTATTATTATATTATTATTATTATTATTATTATTATTACTATTATTATTATTATTATTATTATTATTATTTTTATTATTATTATTATTATTAAGATTATTTATATTATTATTGTTTTTATTATTATTATTATTATTATTATTATTATTATTTTTATTATTATTATTATTAATATTATTATTGTTTTTATTATTATTATTATTATTATTATTAGTATTATTATTGTAAACAAAACAATGTTTCACTCCTATACTTGCATATAGGAGATCCTGAGTTGTTGTAAATAGGTCTTATTCAAATAGATTCTATTTGAATAAGACCTATTTACAAGAACTGAGGATCTCCTATATGCAAGTATAGGAGTGGAACATTGTTTCGTTTGTAATAAACTGTTAAAATAAATATTGGATATAAATATCCTTAAAGACATTTAAGTCGAGAACTTTAAATTGTTTGATTTAAAACAAGTTAAATTATTATTATTATTATTATTATTATTATTAATATTACTATTATTATTATTATTATTATTATTATATTTATTATTATTATTACTATTATTATTATTATTATTATTATTATATTATAAATATTATTATTATTATTATTATTATTATTATCATTTTTATTATTATTATTATTTTTAATATTATTATTATTATTGTTATTATTATTAATTCTAATTATTATTTTTTTTTGATTATTTTTATTGTTATTATTATTATTATTATTATTCGTATTGTTATTATTAATATTACTATTATTATTATTATCATCATTCATATCATTATTATTATAATAATAATAATAATAATTATTATTATTATTATTGTTATTATTATTATTATTATTATTATTATTATTAATATCATTATTATCATTATTATTATTATTATTATTATTATTATTATTTTTATTATTAATATTATTATTATTATGATTAAAATTATTATTAATATTATTTTTATTATTATTATTATTATTTTTATTATTAATATAAATATTAATATCATTATTATTATTTAAAAATATCACGAATTTTATTGTATTATTAAATATGTATAAATAGTAAAACAGGTAGAAGAAATAGATTAAATATTATTATTGTTAATTCTGTTATTATTATTATTATTATTATTATTATTATTATTCTTAATATTATTCTTAATATTATTATTGTTATTATTATTATTATTATTATTATTATTATCATTATTATTATAAACAAAACAATGTTTCACTCCTATACTTGCATATAGGAGATCCTGAGTTGTTGTAAATAGGTCTTATTCAAATAGATTCTATTTGAATAAGACCTATATACAAGAACTGAGGATCTCCTATATGCAAGTATAGGAGTGGAACATTGTTTCGTTTGTAATAAACTGTTAAAATAAATATTGGATATAAATCTCCTTAAAGACATTTAAGTCGAGAACTTTAAATTGTTTGATTTAAAACAAGTTACATTATTATTATTATTATTATTATTATTAATATTACTATTATTATTATTATTATTATTATTATTATTATTATATTTATTATTATTATTACT